>NC_135497.1:7041517-7062966 GCF_052857255.1 Amblyomma americanum | reverse complement strand
CATATAAAGATAATGCAAACATAATCAAGACTGTTGTCTGCAATCCTGCTATTACAAGTATATTCACTGTAGACCGTGCTGTAGTTGTTTTTAAAATTCAGATAATGAGGTGAAACACCCTGCACTCGTTTGCACATAAAGTACCGTGGCTCCACATAGGTTCCCGTTAAAGCATCTGTCCCATTTATTTTATCTGAAACGAAGCTCGTTTCTGCTTGTTTTAAGTGGGGCGCAACCTTTTGCAGCCCTTTTCTCTCCTTTATAAGTGGAACTTTGTGGAACACATTTATGTTACTGGAACAGCCATCTCTTGGTTTCGTCTCGAAACGGCTATGTGGAACGCAGGTTCCAGTTACTTCGCTATGTGGAACGCAGGTTCCAGTTACTTCATGGCGCGTTTCAGATAGAGCTAGGGCACTGCTCACGAGATAAAAAGGCGGCCAGCGCCCCGATGGGAGACTTCTTTTTTCTTTCTTCGCTGGTCACATGGCCGAAGGCGCGTTGTAACTGGCAGCCAATGCCTGAAAGCTCCCGCCGGAATGGGGCTGCCGCTCTCTCCGCCTCGGCTGGCGGTGACGGCCCTGCGTACGTTCGCTTCGTATTTTCGCACTTGGTTCTCTAAAGTTCTCATAAAGTGCCGTGCCCTGGCGTACCCCCACGCGGACTGACTTCGACTTGGTGTTCATGGCTGCCCTGCGGATGCATAACCTAGCGTTGATGTTGGCCGCGAACCTCGGTTCGACAGCGGCTTTCATCACTGCACCGCCGGTTTCCCCGCTGGCCATCTTGATATTCCTCTTCGCGCCGCCGCTTCTTCGGAGGCCCCCAGAGAACTTTTCGCCACCCGTGCGCTTCTGCCTTCGTGCGGCGCGGCCCCTACTTCCTTGACTTAGTGTTCCTGTACCATCTGTCGACCCTCGACTTAAAGGTGTACAGAAAAGGAATCTGAACTCGTCTTTTTACCGCGAGAACTCTGTGTGTACACGTCCCGGGCATTCTTAGAAACTTCGAATTGTTGTCCTGTGTGGCCGATTGCCCTAATTAAATACCATTAAACGTCCCGGTTCCCACCTTTTTTTTTTTACTCAACGCGGTAGGTAGGAGGAGTCAACCAACGCGTCAGCCAGTCCCGCGGCGGCTTGCCGCTCTGCCATCGGTGGAGTGATATGTAAATCAAACAGTGCACGCGTATATTTATTTTGCGTGGGCTTAATTCGCGGCTGTATTCTCTGCGACAGAATTTTTTTATTCGCAGAAACCTAAAAAAACTAAATAAAAGCGAAAGCGAAGCCTCTACTGGACTGGCTGAAAGCATTCCACGGGTTGTTTGTCTCGGCCTATATACTTACAGCGTTGAGATAAAAAAAAAAAAAAAGGCGCGAGCCGCGACGTTTCATTCGATGTAATTAGGGCAATCGGCTGCACAGGACAATCAGTCGAAGTTTCTAAGAATGTACGGAACGTGCAGATAGAGTTCCCGCTTTAAAAAGACGAGTTCAAATTCCTCTTTAGCGCACCTTTAACCTGCGCGTGCCTGGACGGGCACCTCCCTTCGTCGAGCCTATTCGCTGTGCCAAAGTGAACATAGGTGCAGACTGGACTGAAACGAATCCATTGGTGGCTCCAAGTGACGACAGTAGTGTGCGTACGTGTAGTTAGTTTAGCCTTTCCTTGTCTGTCGACCACCAGCCCTGCATAATGTGAGCCTTCGATCAACTACCAGAGCGTAGCGAGTGTCGTTGCGTTGGAATAGGGCTTCTGCACGGTAAGCGCTTCGTTGAGCTTACGGTGAATCCTTCTCTCGAAAGAATGGATGCTTCCGATAGGTGTGCATCGTTTGTGCGACTGTCAGATAAGAAACCCGCTGTTTTTTTTTTTTTTTTAGTGCGAAAGTTGACCTGGCTGCCCTCTCGGCGAAATCCAGGGGAAGAGTGAAGCATCGATCACTCCCTTTGCAGTGATTGTTAAAACCATTAGTGTTGATTTTGAGGGAACGAAATGGCGCAGTAATTGTCTCACAACACGGTGGAAACCGGAACTGCGCCGTAAGGAAAGGAAGGAAGGTGGGAGAGAAAGAAGAAAGAAGTGCCGTAGCGCTGGGCTCCGGATTAATTTCGTCCACCTGGGCACCTCTAACGTGCGCTGATATCGCACAGCACACTGGCGCTATGCGCTTCGCCCCGATAGAAACGCGGCCGCCGCGGCCGGATTCGAACCAAGGAGCTCCGGCGTAGTAGCCTAGCGTCGTAACCACTGAACAACCGCGGCGGGTCTGTAAAAACAGCTGTGAAGAGATTTGGCAAACCCTGACATGGTCCAGGCTCAAATAGGGCATGGACTACCCGAAACTTGACCTTGAAGTCACGTTGGCCAAAATCGACGAAAATTGAAGGGTGGTTTGCTGACAGATGGTAGGCACGTCCCTAATGTGGCCCATGCCCAAATATGGCACGGACCATCGAAATTTGACATTGCAGTGACTGGATTAAATCGACGAAAATTGATTGGTGCGTTGCTAAGATTTAGGATGGCGCGACCTCAACGTGGCCCTTGGCGAAATAGGCCTGAAAATTTTTTTCTTGGAATGACCTTGGCCGAACCTGACAGCCGCTGAATGCGGGTGTGCTCGGGAGACAGACATGCTTGATGTAATCTCAAAATGGAACCAGCATACCTCGAAATGCGGTTCTGGTTCATCCCCGAAATTTGTGTGGCCCACCCCCAAAAAATTGATAATTGTGTTGACCTACAACTTGTGACACCCCCGAAGTAGGCTTGCCTACTCCAGGAAATTTGGAAGTTGAGTTCACCCACGCTCGGAAGCGACTTGGGACACGACCAGAATTTATTGTTTTATACCTCAAAGGCCCCTGCTTTGGGGTATTACACGAGGGTTGGACATGGCAGTTAAACAACAATGGTCTTGATAGCGTTCTTAACATAGAATTGGTTTGGCCCACCCCAAAAATTTGCGTGGCCCCAAAATTTGGGTGCCTCATCGTGCCTTCGCGCAATATTTCGTGCTTGCGAATGCTAAACCGCCAGCCATTTTTTTTTAAATTTCTGTACCTGGAAAGCTCCTCATAACTGCATATTATGAGAAACTAGGAGGGTATTTTGTCATGACGTATATCTCAATTTCAATTTTCAATTTCAATTTCATTCAACATCTTGAGGATGTTGGGTGCGTCGACAAAAAGCCAGAGAAAAGGCTTGACGGGGGTCGAAGCACCCTGCAATGACTTGACAGCAGCATCAGAATACATTAAGAACAGGATCCCTACGTGAATATGGAAATAAAATAAAATAAAACGGCAAGTAAGCGCAGGGGAAAGAAAATACAATATAATAAGTAAAAATCACCGTTGCACGAAGTGCTGACGGGTACCTAAGTGTACATGAATTTAGATGCCTTATTTAATGGGCACGGATGAGTGTATGAAAGCATTTGGCGACCATAATTCGTTCGAGTTTTCGGCACGAACCGTGTGAAACCAGTACGGGTGGCATACTTCAGTTCTTTACATTTTAAGTTCGACAGGTGCACCATAAATTGATGATTTTGTCTAATACTTGTTTTGTATCGCCTCAGTAGTATAGATTCAAAAACTTGGGAAGAGGGGTGATGCGAAGCGATGCAAAAATCGGTTCCGTATGTTCAAAACGTGAAGCATTAACAATATTTCGAACAATTTTCTTTTGAAGTAAATGCAACCGTTTGATATTCATAAATGATGTTGTTCCCCAGACCAAAATACAATAGTTAGCAACACAGGAAAACAGTGCGTTGTACAGCATCAGCTTAATATGCTTTGGATCGAGGTACCGCAGTCGGGACACAATACCAGCAACCTTGGACAACTTGTCCCTAACTTTTTCAACGTGTTCATCCCATGACGAATTTTCATTAAAAAGCGCTCCTAGGCTTTTGACCGCAGGGACTATTTGAATGAATGAGGAACCCATTTTTAGATGATTTTGTGAGACAGCAGGATCCTTATTACAAGGTCTAAAAAGTACAGCTTTGCTTTTTCCAGTGTTTATGATCAGTGAATTGGACTCAGACCATTCGTGAAGTTTCTGCACACAATCTGTAGCTTGCTGTTCAAGATGTCGCACATGTGCTGCTAGGAAAAATAGAGTGGTGTCGTCTGCATATATGACAAAAGTTGGACGATTACTTACACAGACTATGTCGTCTACGTAAAGATGGAAAAGCAGCGGTCCCAATATACTGCCTTGCGCCACACCAAAAGACAGATGTATAAAATTTGATCACTCGTTGTCTACTGTTACTTGTTGGACACGGCAACTAAGGTATGACGTAATTATTTGATGGAATTTTCCGCGAAAACCATGGTGTTCGAGCTTCGTCAACATTGTGTTGTGATTGATGCGATCGAACGATTTCGAAAGGTCAATAAAAATGCCGAGAGTGAAAAGTTTTTATTCAAAGGACTCTAGAAATAGTTCTTTTTGGGTTAGAAGCGCAGTTTCTGTAGAAAAGTTTTTCCAGAAGCCATGCTGGCTAGACGTTAGTATGTTACATTTCTCGCAGAAACTGGACATTCGCTTGTATAATAATTTTCAAAACACTTCGAGAAAATGGGGAGGATAGAAATTTGGCGATAATTAGATAGGTCATTTTTGTCACCACCCTTATGAACAACAGTTACTTTGGCAATCTGCAGCCGTCGGGGAAACACCGCATGTTCGAGGCAGCAATTAAAAATGTGCTCTAAACTGGGCTAATTACATCGGCTACATATTTTATTGGTTAGAGTTTAAGATCGTCTATGTCTCGCGACGTGCTGTTACGGAGAGTCAGAAGGCAAGTTTTTATTTCATTGGCGTCCGTTGGCATGAAGAATGCAGTGGAAGAAACCCGCGAGCCGAGGCATTTGATATTCTGGGGTCCGTAGTTGCCATCTACCAGTGAGGCGGAGAAATCATTAAATTTTTCTGCCAAAAGTTTCCCACTGACTGGTGTGTCATCAACCAAGACCTCAAGCATGCCGCTGGCATGTCCACCTAGTTTCAAAACTTCATTTATCGTTTTCCATACAAGGTCACTCCTTTTAATTACGTCTGGATTAAATAGTTTTTACATATACTCTTGCTTTGTTTGGCGAAGAAAAGAAGTGACTTGGTTTCGATACGCCTTAAAACGTGCTAGGTCATCGAGGGATCGGCTTTTGATAAAGCAGTTGTAAAGATTCATTTTTTTTTGTTTTATCATTTCAAGGCACTGTTTTAATATCCAGGGCTTGCGGGCCTAGCGGGGTTTTTTTATAAGTCACAAGTGGAAAATTTTGGTCATACACAGACTTAAATGTAGTAATGAAGGCTCCATATGCGTCCTCTGGATCATTATTGCTGAGCACCAGTCCACGCCTGCGAGTGCTGCCCGAAAGGAATTTAATGTGGCCTGGTTTATACGCCGATATTTTACCACAGGAAACTCGCGTTGTTTTGGAGGAGCAAAGGAATCTACAAACATGAATATGGGTAGACGGTCACTTATCTGGGCATTAATGACTCCGGAATGAAGACAGCCAACTGGATAGTTACTAATGAAGACATCAATTGCCGTCGCTGCGTGCGGCCTGGTGGGGTTAATTATGACATTAGTAAATCCGTTGCTGTGCAATATGCAGTCGACCTCACATTGTCTGGACAGCAGTGACGGCACAGTGAACGCATCGCACCCTTGCTTACGCCGCACCCTGTCTACTTGCAGCACATCTGTATCTTCGCCTACCACCTCCACCTCTGAAAGCTACGCGCTGCAGCTGGACTGCACTGCATCGAAAAATGGTCTGCTTCGCTTTGAACGACGTGCTTTGCGACAACGATCCCGTTTTATGCTGTTTTCGAGTGTGACCATTCATTATTGCAAGGCTCTGAATTGAGCGGCGTGTTTCTAATATGAAAATTTCCTTCCAGGTCAGACTTCGGTCAAGATTTTTTTCGCTACATGCTTTACGAAAAAAAAAAGCGAAAATGATCGCCCTTTAATATAGAATGTTGCTAACCGGCAATAATAAATCGGTTTCATATCTATGTTTATAATGCCGCGAATCTTTGCAGTGTTTGTTCATTCTTCAAAGCTGCCGGCACGCCGCTTTATCGCTTTGTTTGCGATGCAAGACACGACCAGATTTATCTCCATTGATCGTATCTAGGCAGAGCTGATTCGACATTGTTCCGGAATGTTCTAGTAACTTTGCGCTCTTTATCTCGAAAGTTCGCTATCAGCTTTAAATTGAGCACGGCCGACAGCGGCGGGCATTCTGTTCGACGACCGCCGAGCACGCTTGTCGCTTCGCCGCCGCCGAGTGATTCAGTCCATTTTGGGTGCAAGTCAGCCCAAATAGAGAGATTTGTTCAGACACCATTTCCGCAGCCTTTCCGCTCTCCGGACTGCATGCACTCATCACTTCGTGACAATAAGTTATTGCCATTCTTGGGATGCAACTAGCAGCGGTCATTTGCTTTCTGTAAACGTATATTTGTCAGGATTTCGAACTAAAGAATCTGTTGCGCGCAATATTTTAAACATATTACTGTGCTTTTTTTTTCGCGGTAGTGATGCATGGCTTTCTCGAGGCACCCCTTTTCACTGTCTAAAAATTATAACGCTCTCCTGTGTAAAACAGCTTGATTAATCATTTTTAAAGACCACTCTAATTATATCCGGCCGTAGATAAATTGGTTTCAGTGCAATAATATGATATTATAGGAAGCTGCATGATGTGGTACAAATAGGCCATTGGATGGTAATGAATGCTCCATTTTTTTTTTACATATCATGTGAACACAAAAAGTTATGCTCCAAAAAACAACCACGTGGTGGTTTATTCTTGGCGCCACCTGTTTGCCTTGAGTGTCCTTTTTGCAATACATGCGGGTCA
The DNA here is from genome assembly GCF_052857255.1 of Amblyomma americanum. Lineage (NCBI taxonomy): Eukaryota > Metazoa > Arthropoda > Arachnida > Ixodida > Ixodidae > Amblyomma > Amblyomma americanum. The sequence goes on along the minus strand of NC_135497.1, from coordinate 7,056,052 downwards.
TGAATATTTTAACGATCGGATCTGTGGAGCTGTTGACATATTTGTTGTAATTAGCATGCAGAGAATTTGTTCTGTTACGATATAACAGCTCGCATCTGCGTGTATGTCATTCTCATAAGGTCTGCCCCTTCTGCTTTGTTTGTTTTGCGTTTCGGCGCTTCACTAGACAATAACTATGGGTCCGAACAGCTGCGTGTGTAATTGTTTTTTTTCGAAATAAAAATGCGAAAAAAATTGAAACGTCATGATAGCTTGAAATTTGATTTCGCCCAGAAGCGTCTTTTTGCTTTGCAGCAACCATAAGTTTGTTACACGCAGCCGTGTTTTCAGACAGGTGTTGCTAGGAGAATAATTGGTTCATGGCATTGCTTTTTCCCAATTTTACCTCGAGTTTCGCGACCTAAATTCTCCATAACACTGCTAAAAAACACAATGCTAATTTATTTCATTTGGTGAGTCATCTAACCCCTGCTGTTCTCCCGTGTGGCTTTTGTTGTGTTTAGCAGTTTATTGTGAAATTAGGTACAAGTATGTTTCCTGCCAACGTAAATCACAGATAACATTGCATGCAAATGCGAGCAGCTGTGTGGTCATGTAATCACTGCAGCTCTGTGTCATCTTTGACCACTCAAAATAAGTATGGCCAAGAAATGTCATTAACGGAAATGTACGCTTCGTGCAAAGGGTTCTTTTGATCCACTTCCATGATGCCTCGACGTGCCTTCGGGTAAGTGTCGACAGTGTCCAAAACACGCAATGAGAGGACTCTGAACATCCTGCGGAGTTGGGCGTTCCTGTCGTGCAGCGTCGCCGAGCAGTGAAGCCATCAATTGGGTCGGTGCTCGCGAGCTGTCTGTATGTGGAACATGTGTTCCACATACATGTATGCGAAGCTTCGTGTTCCATTTAAAATCTTCCCCATTTAACTGGAAGGTTACTCCACTTATTTTCTTAGTTTTCTAACTGGAACGGTGGCTCCACTCATATAAGTGGAACTTTTTTAAAATAGTTTCACTTAAGTTCCAGTTACTAACTGGAACTTATGTGGAACCTGATTAAGAGTGTACTTAAATAACGTTCCCTTAGAATCTGTCACTGCATGTAAATACTTGAGCGTCCACATTTCTGCAGAGCTCTCGTCGTTACACCACATGGAGTGCAATTATTAACAGTGCTAACCGCTTGTCGGGCTGCTTGCATCGAAACTTTACGAAAACCCCGTCATCTCTTAAATTATTGCTTTAGAAATGGCTGATTCATTAAAAACTGGAATATGCAGTTGCTGTATGGGATCCCCACCACGAAAAACTAATAACTTCGCTTGAGGTGGTTTAAAATAACCCCACGCCTTTTAATTTATCTAACTTTAACCGTGGCGCAAGCGTATCTAGTATGAAAACTTACCTTTCTTTACAACCGTTAGCATGCCGCAGAGAAATAATTCGTCTCAGTCTTTTTCATAGATTGTACCATCATTCCACTCTATGGAACGCACTAATTGCTCCTCCCCGCTGCGTTTCAAACCGCACCGAGCATCGCCCACAAGGTTGGAATTTCAACATTTCACACCTTATCAGCATTTCATTCCTTCTTGCCTCGTGCTTCACGTGAATGGAACCAGCTTCCCGCTGAAATCGTCGACATCAATGATAACCAGCATTTTCGAAATGCATTAGCTAATATTGAGTAAACAGAGGAAAATTTTTGTAACACTCATTGTTTGTTTACGTATTTCTTGTTTGTAACCTCTCCCAACTTTAATGTCTCTGGCCCGAGGGTTCAAAAAAATAAATAACAGTAAATTTACAAAAATTGCCCGCACGAAACAGCAGACGATTAGACGATCATGATGATCGTAGCAGACAAGCAGGTCAATCGAGTGCCTTCATCGGCTAAGGAGATAACGGAAGTTTGAGCATGCAGGTCCATAGTACACCCATATCTGTGCAGGTTGTCTTCAACAGAACAGCCGACGCTGCAACTGGAAAGTGCTCTATGCGCATGCGACTACAATACGGTGTCTAGATGAGTAGGTGTGCCGACGCTCGTCTGCTACTCGTCGCGGTTGCTTTTGGCTTTTCGCTCACCTCATTTTTGTCTCACAACGTTACTTACTATCACTATACACTAGGGCTGAAGCAGATATTCACTACGTGCCAAGGAAACGCTAAAGGTAACAGACAGCAGCCGCTTTATCTTCTGTTTTCGTCTGCTCCAGCAAAGCGCAGTTCGCAACCGGCTTTTATGGTGAAAATAAAAAAAAATCTTATTGCCGGTTTGAAACCGGGGAGAAAGAGGCCTAAATTTTCATTGCTTTTGTGCCGCGGTGTCTCGAACTGTTTGGCAGGCAGGTTCCCTCAGATCATGGACGGCAGTTTACCAATATCCCTAAAGAGAAAATTGTACAACAGCTGTATCTTACCGGTACTCATGCACCTACGGGGCTGAAACGTGGAGTCTAACGAAAAGGGTTCAGCTCAAGTTAATGACAACGCAGCGAGCTATGGAAAGAAAAATGATAGGTGTTACGTTAAGAGACCAGAAGCGAGCAGAGTGGGTGAGGGAACAAACGCGGCTTAATGACATCCAGTCGAAATCAAGAGGAAGAAATGGGCTTGGGCAGGGCATGTGATGCGATGGCAAGATAACCACTGGTCCTTAAAGGGCTCTGAAAGAGGCTGTAATAGTGTTACAATATGCCTGGTCAGGAAGAATTTTTTTTAATGCGCTTTGTAGAAACAGAGTCATCTGCAGTAAAAATTTGAATTTCAGCGTCTTCGCGCCTTTACCTCTTCTCTCGTCACTTTTTCCACGCTGAAAGGTCGGCGCTCTTCCGCCGGCCCCACCCGGACTCCGGGAGAGAGCTTCCTGGCCCGCCGGAGCTCCGCGGCTTATTGGCCGCGGCCATGGTAGCTGCCTGACGTCTGAAAGAATCCAACCAATAACTATCGCTCAACATGTGTACGTAGATGCAAGCGACAGAGGAGGGTGCGAGCATGAAAAAGTCGCCGGGAAGGGCTCGCCAACTTTCGCGCATGATTGTTGTTTCTCTGCTGCTTTTAGAAGTGTATTATTTGGGTCAGGTGTTCATGGCAACACAATGCAGTGATTGAGCCAGCCGATGTCCTCTCCTCGGAAGGTGTTTCAGATCACCTTTAAGGGTGACGGAGTGGATTCCAAGAGAAACCAAGGGTAGCAGGGGGCGGCAGGAGGTTAGAAGGGCGGATTAGATTAAGAAGTTTGCAGGCATAGGGTGGGCGCAGCTGGCAAAGGACAGGGTTAATTGGAAAGACATGGGAGAGGCCTTTGCCCTGCAGTGGGCGTAGTCAGGCTGGTGATCAGCCTCGTCTGTAAATGAAGGGAGCAGGTCATCGAATGGGAATGCCCATTTATCACGGAACGCAATGCTTGTAGCCTATCAAATTCATTTTCTACGTAGTATGCTATGCAGCGCAAACGCTAGCGTTCGTTTTGGCGGCCGGCGCCCCGGCGGCCGCAGCCACATGCCAGCTTGCGTGAAAATGGGAAGCCTCCTATTTACACCTGCTAACAGCTGGGCGATTGCTTGCACCTTCGCTCGCTCGGCTGGTGTGAAAAAGCATAAGCTAGTTTGCCTGACTTCACTTAGCTCTTTTCCGCGGCCGTGAGAATACCAGCCGCCCTTAAAACCAGCCAAACAAGCCGCATCAGCAAGCAATCAATCGCAAGCCTTCATTTCAGTGATAGCCCCCTCTCTAAGAAAGAGAGCTGCACAAAGAGCATTTCATCGTCGTCTAAATAATGACTGTGGTTTTCCTGCGCTGCGGTGGTCCCGAGTTCGAACCGCGGACCAGGACGAATTTTGCTTTATCTACGAAGTTTCTGAGAAAGCTGCATAGCTTTCCTTTGTAGCCGCATGGCGGCGTTCGGGTGGATGCCAATGAGTAATTACTCCCTTATAACAAATCTACTCCACTTGGGGAATTCCCCTAAACATTTAACCAACCAAGATATCTCACTGCTAATGGATATCTCAAGATATCTCACTTCAACACCTCCCCCCCCCCCCCCCCCCCCCAACCTTTCGCTTTATATATATGCATATACTTCACTCTACGCGTCAAAATTCGTTTTCTTAGCTAATTCGCTTAGTTTGGTTGAGGTGTGTTACCCTTTTTACACGTGTGAATAGTTGCCATTTATTTTGTAGTTTGCAGCATAGGAGTCTGCTCCTGATCCACATTTTTTATTAATTGCGCGCTTTAGCCTCCCCTTCATTAAATATATCGGAAATGAAATTTTTCCCTTATTGAGCAGATATTTTTGCGACTCGCTTTGTACAATAGGATCCTGATCATGAAATAGCCTTTGAAACGCATTGCTTTTGGAGCAATGTTTCCGTTCCTTTGCTGTTTTTTAAAAGAATCAAACTCCAAAAAATCTTTTTTTTGTGTGTGTGTGGTTGATTCGAACGATATTGCTGAACATTTTCCACATCTTTACGGAAAAATTCCTGATGTTTAAATAAATTTTAGCTTCTGTTCAGGAGGGCTTCAAGCACGAAATTTTACGTGATTATCAACGTAATGTTTTTCGCCTTTTAAGCAGCGCTCCCACTGGCGGGAAAACGCGCAATGCAGAACGTTTATGCGATCGCCGCTGCACGTAGAAGCCGGCTTTTCTCCCGCAGGTTGGCTGGTTTGATTTTTTTAAAGTTACACTTACTTAAGTGGAGCCACCGTTCCAGATATAAAACCAAGGAGATCAGTGGAGCAACGTTCGAGTCAAATGGGAAAGGTTTTAAGCGGAACACAAAGCTCCCCATATATGTATGTGTTCCACATACAGACAGCTAGCGAGAACCAACCCAATTGACGGCTTCACTGCTCGGCGACTCTGCACAACAGAGACGCCCAACTCCGCAGGATGTTCAGAGTCCTCTAATTGCGTGTTTTGGACACTGTCGACACTACCCGAAGGCATGTCGAGGCATCATTGAAGTGGATCAAAAGAACCCTTTGCACGAAGCGTACATTTCCGTTAATGACATTTCTTGGCCATACTTATTTTGAGTGGTCAAAGATGACACAAAGCTGAAGTGATTACGTGACCACACAGCTGCTCGCATTTGCATGCAATGTTATCTGTGATTTACGTTGGCAGGAAATAGACCTGTACCTAATTTCACAGTCAGGTGCTAAACACAACGAAAACCACACGGGAGAACTGCAGGGGTTAGATTAATCACCATATGAAATAAATTAGCATTTTGTTGTTTAGCAGTGTTATGGAGAATTTAGGTCGCGAAACTTGAGGTAAAATTGGAAAAAGCAACGCTTTGAACCAATTATTCTCCTAGCAACACCTGTCTAAAAACACGGCTGCGTGTAACAAACTTACGGTTGCTTAAAAGCAAAAAGATACTTCTTGGCGAAATCAAATTTCCAGCTATCACGACTTCTCAATTTTATCGCATTTTTATTTCGAAAAAACAATTACACACGTAGCTGTTCGGACCCATAGTTATTGTCTAGTGAAGCGCCGAAACGCAAAACAAACAAACAGAAGGGGCAGACCTTATGAGAATGACATACACGCAGATGCAAGCTGTTATATCGTAACGGTGCAGATTCTCTGCATGCTAGTTACAACAAATATGACAGCAACTCCGCAGATCAGATCGTTAAAATATTCATGACCCGCATGTATTGCAAAAAAGAACACTCAAGGCAAACAGGTAACGCCAAGTATAAACCGCCTGCATGGTAGTTTTTTCCACTAAACTTATTGCGTTCACTTGAAATGTAAAAAAAATTTAATCTATCATTATCATCCATGCCCTGTTAGTGCTACATCTTGCAGCTTCCTTTTATATCACGTGCATTTCGTGATCCCAGTGTAAGGATGTGAATGGATTTTGTTTATAAGGCTCAAGCACATAAAATAACAACAGCATGCTCACTAGTGCCGATTTCTCTTGGTTAAGTAAAGGCAAAAACCGTTCAGCGCCATGTTCAGGAACAGCTCGCTCGGACCATCATCAAGTGTTAAAAATACCTCCACCTGTTTTTACCAGGAAATCAAAAAAAGAGCTAAAAAAAGCATTGACTTGAAGTCGTTTCGCAACACGGGCTCAAAGATCATACAGTGAAGCCGAAGTGATTCTAAACGTCCGATATCTTGTTTAAATGATAAAGTGGGGCGTATTCTCGCCACTATAACTGTGCTCAGGAACATACCCACCGGCGGACGCCCATCGGTAAAAATGGGTACAAGCGCCCCACGGCCTAGCACCCGACTTTCTACAGGGGTGTGCGCTTGGGAGAATCTCCGTAAACCCCGCTGCAGCGCCTCGCGGGCCAAGCCGAGTTTGGAACGACGTCGCAGCCTGCTAGAGGTGGTACCCTTCGTCCAGCCCGGTCAGAGCGTGAGCAAAGCCTCGATGCGTGGCCACTGGGGGCGCGCACGCCTTAGCGCAACGTCCTCTCCTCCTCCTCCTCCGCGAGCCCCAGTTGTTTGCTACGTATACCTTTGTGCCGGACAAGGGAGACGTCGGAACAGCCACCGGCCACACCGCTGCACCGACCCTTTTACAATTCAGGCGCGCACGCCTCTTGCGCCCAACAGACGACGTTCATGCCATGTGGGGAAATTTAGCGTGACATATAATATTAATGATAATCCTTCGTGAGGACATAGCAGCTCTTCCGCAACTGCAGAGATGGGGGCAACCGCAGCGTCTGGGTCCCCTCAGCGCCACGGTGTCTCCGCGACGAGGCCTCCCCCTCTCGCGAGACGCCGTCGCTTGCAGCTCTTTCGTCAGAACGCAGAACTCTCGTCGAACCTTGAATCGCTTGCACACAGCAACATCAGCGGCAGGCATCAAAACATGGCCACAATGGGATTTTTAGCACAGGGTGTGTTTCGGTCCTTCGCGGACAGATTTTCTATCGATGAAGGGGTGAGGTGACCAAAGGTCCTTTTGCAAGCATTTTACCCCAGAAGAGGCAAGCGCCAGGCTTGGGGACATTTTGTGCCCATTAGAAAACCGGTGCGTAACCGGCGGAACTGGAGATCGAACCGAGCACCTGCTGAATAGGAGAGGGATGATGCATGTGAATGCCACCAGTTTGGGGGCAATTGTTCTCAGTCGCACATGGCCACGAAAAAAAATTGGCGGTGGTTTAGCTCTGCTTAAACCTACAGTGACGCGATAGCTACAGCTGGCAGAGTGGAACTTGGCCACGTGACCAACCACGGGAAGAACCACGTGATCAGCCACGGCGCCGCGCCGGCGGCAGCTGATCCGCACCACGTGCCAGCGTGGCGGCGCAGCTACAGAGTGGGCGTAGCCGCCACGCTGAAGGCTCGAAATGCTACCGTAAGTGTAGCTATCGCTAAAAATACGGCCAGCAATGGCGTGTCAGTATGTGTGTGTGTATGTGTTCACGTAAACCGTATTTGACACTGCACCGCTCGTTGAGTCTGCTTGCCTATCATCATCGCTGGGCAGTGAAGCATTGCACTAAGCATAGTATCCTCTGCCTGAGAAGTCTGCCCAAATACATGGAGCAAAGCAACTCGTTCCGCCATATGGGGTTCAATTCCTCGCCGAATGGCAGCACCCCGCTTGTCAACACTCCGCTGCGTAACATTCCATGCAGTATCTGCTGCAGTACGTGGTCCGTGTGATGGCGCTCTTCGTATAGCATGTGAGCGAACAAAATACGTGTTCACACCAGCCTATGACAAATTCGCCAAAAAAGAGCCAATCGGCACTCGCTGAATACTTCCCAGGGCTGCTGGACTGGCATTATCATCTATACTCCAGGACATGAGATGTACGCGTCAGTCTTGGTTGAACGCGGAGATGCAGGCGAATGCAATTCGCAGTGTACAGTCGTGAGCAGAAGTGGAGAGACCACGGCTCTGGGCGCAGGAGCAGCTGCGAGAGCGCCCCGTTGACGACAAACTTCACCCTCGCTCTCGCGCGGGGTCTTATCACGCTTGATGAATTTCTAGTGCGCCGTTCGGCTACTCTGTAGCTGACAATCGCGACGAAGGGGAGCGCAAAGCGCCTACAGGCCTCTTGCACTGGAGTTTGAGGTATAGAGCGGCGCCTGGTGGTGGCGAAAAAAGTTGGCTGTGTAGTACCTGGTTGGGTAGTACTGAACCCTGGCTGTGGCGAAGCACGTTTCTAGTAAGCGGTTTGCGTCGACTCGTCAATTGTCAAAGACCACGCTGCGAGCCGGCAGTAGGCTTGTTTTCGAAAGCGGAAGCTCCGTGTAGCGTGGAACGAAATGCTGGCAGCAGACAGAATCGACGACATCGGTCCGCCCGAGAGACCCGCCTCAGCCTCGAAAAAGCGTCACCGTCGTTACTGCTGCGTCGTGGGCTGCCGTGAGCAAGAAGGTCGAGATCCCAACATCAGATTTTACTGTTTTCCTTCAAGGCCGCACGAAGCAGACCGCCGGGCGTGCTGGATAACTGCAGTTCGACGCACCGGGTGAGCGAAATTTTGCGCAGTGTTGGCTTATTCGCCTTCCTTGAGGTTTGCTTGATTACCTGCGTTGCTGAAATTCGGTCTTCTGCACATGCAGTCCCGACGGCAAACTGTGGGAACCAGTGCCGAACAGCAGGATATGTGGTCGCCACTTCGTTGGCAACGAGAAAAACGGTTCGGCCAGTCACCCCGCGTATGTGCCTACGGTCTTCCCCGCGGCCTACGTCCGCCATGGGTGGTGATTTACGATTCGAGACCCGGCCACAACAACCGACTGGCGCGAAGTGGTGAAGCGGTCAGGTGTGTGTACGGCCGGGCTGACTCGGTGCGAATTTACTACCCCAATGCGAGCAGCACACGCTGGAGGGTTATATGTGCTCATCGTAGACCTCAAGCCAGCACGTTAAGGTAGCGCTGCACGGCAACACTGCATGATGACAGCACAGCGATGTTCGAGAGATGTCATTAAAAGCTACATCAAGCAAGCAGCGGACGAGCTCGTGCTGCGGCGCGATTCGCACGTACGTGACTGCGAGCTAATATGCACTGCATCAGTTATTTGCCGAAGGTACAAATGGTCGCAACTACACGCATGGCTACTTGTTTACCTGCAACAACAAATGTACAAATGGTCGCAACTACACGCATGGCTACTTGTTTACCTGCAACAACAAGGATCCCTGGAGGTCCGCCGTTTAGCGGCATGCTGGAGGACGGCTACCGTCGCGGCGCGTACCGTCGCGACTGAGATCGAGGAGTTCCGCATACAAGTTGTCTGCTCATGACTGCGGCAAATTGGTTTGTTAGAAGCCCTTCTTCCAATAAACGTGTTGGTGTGCCTGAATCTAGTATCACACAAACCTCGCCTGAAGTTCAACTTCGTACACGACTCGCTTCACTTGCGATTGACACCGCGCTGAAACTTCGCCGCTAATTTCTTGAACGCCATACACGTACTTGGCATCGCATAATTTCTTGCCTTTGCGCAGCGTGCCACCCCTGAAAAAATCTTCGGCGCCCGATATTCGCTGCAGGCCGCGGCACAACACAAGCGAAAGTGGCGGGTCCATACTGTAAAACGTGGTTTCGGAAGCAGACGACTGAGCTTGGTACCACCCAGCAAAGGGCAGAGGGCGCTCGTTAGCACCATTTTCGCAGCGCCCCCTGGGCAATGCAGGAGGCCTGCATCCTCTGAGGAGAAAGTAGGGCGAACTGCTCCCCTCCTCCTCCGTTTTCGGCGCTACTTGACGGTTACGCGTCGATGCCGTGCCTGTATCGGCATGCTGTTGGAAGGCACGCCGCGATAAACTACCTGAACGTAAGAATCGACTAATACTCACCGCAATAAGGAGCCTGTGAGTGCTAAACATTTTTAATATTTATTTGATGGGGGTGTTCGAAGCAAGGATCCACAGTGTCTTTCTTTCATTTTACGCAATGATGCATTCGCAGCACCTAGCGATTCGGGAGTCGAGTGGATGCCGTGCATGTCTTCCAACAGGCGCGCCGAAAACGGAGGAAGAGGGGAGTTCGCCCTGCTTCCCCTTCAAAGACATTGGGTGCTTTGCAATGCGCGCTCCCCTCCGTCGTGACCGTCAGCTGCAGAGTAGCCCAACGATGCACTATTATCAAGCGTGATAAGCACCCGCGTGAGAGCGATGGCGAAGTTTGTCGGCCTCGGGGCGCTGTCGCAGCGAGCGAGCGGCGCGAGATAGCAGCGCCGCGGTGCGGCCCCGCAGCTGCTCCCGCGTCCGGAGCCGTGGTCTCTCCACTTGTGCTCACGACTGTACGTTAATTGTGAATTTGCGTTTTAGTTTTCTTATCGCGCTGTTTACTCCACAGATTGGAAAGGCGTGTAGAGCATTTCATAATATACCAGGTGTGCGAGCGAAGTTGAACCAGGATTTTTAAAAAATAGGCTTTCTGAGGCATAAACGAGGCCTCTGTGGCACAACATTCCCTGCGTTGGCCGACATCAAAAAACACGCAGAGTTTGTTAACTAGTTTGCCGCTTAAGAAATTTCTGACAATTCCGTTTTTCACTGCTGCAGTTAGACACTTGGCTCCAATCAGAGATGTGTATTCGGTCACTGGTAATAGCCATATCAGTTGTTTGGAATAGCTAGTAATAGCCATATCACTTGTCGACAAAATTTGGCTATTTCGGCAAGATACGCGCACTGAAAGGGTTGCTTCGCCTGCATGCTTTTCGAAAGCGCGTGTATTTTGCCACTGTGTAGCCAAACTTTGTTGGGCCACAGCGTCCAGAGGAATCGCATTTTGTAAATTATAAAAACTTACATGGGTATTACCAAAGACCGGCTTAAAATCTCTAATTGCAACCAGGTGCGAACCTGTAATAGTTAAATAGTTAACGATCGCAGAGTAGTTAGCTGGCCAACTAGTAACACTATTCGCTGTTTCCTGATGACGGCCAACGCAGGTATTATTGTGCCGATAACGCCGCTTCTATACCTAAAAAAACCTATTTTTAAAAATTTTGGATAAATTTCATTGAACACCCGGTATGTTCAGTGGTACAGGTTGACCGTAAGTATTTCTTTTGCCGGCATGCCACTTTTTCAGAAGTTTTTGCAAATGAAACTGAAGATCACAGCCTAGGTATGCGCGGTGAATATTGCATTCAAACCGCCTTATCGACAGCCGGATATTATTAGAGTGCTCCTTAAAGAACCATTAATGGAGCGGCTTTACACAGAAAAGAGAGATTACATTTAGACATTGAAAAGGGATGCTTCGACAAAGACACGCATCACTACCGCGAAAAAAAGCCCAATATTATCTTTAAAATATTGCGCGCATCAATTGCTTTAATTTGAAATCTTGACAAACATACGTTTACAGAAAGCGAATAACCGCTGCGAGTTGCATCCCGAGAATGGCAGGAACTTATAAACACAGATATGAAACAGCTTTATTATTTTCGCATGGCAACATTCTCCATAAAATAGCGATCGCAGACCATTTTCGCATTAATTTTTTTCGTAAAGCATTACCTAAGTAGCGAAACCGGTACTGACCGAAGTCGGACCTCGAAGAAAATTTTCGTGTTAAGAAGACGCCTCTCAATGCAGAACCTAACGAAACCTTGCAATAATGAATGATCACACTCGAAAACAGCATAAAACGAAACCGGTGTCGCAAAGCACGCCGTTCAAAGCGAAAGCAGATCATTTTTCGATGCAGTACAGTCCAGCTGCGCGTAGCTTTCAGATATAGATCAGGACAAACTACCCCACTCGTTTTTCATACTGTGCAGTTATGAGCACCTTCCACGCACGAAAAAAAAGGAGGACGCTTAAGCTTCGCCTTTAACAGCGGAACACGACAGCTTGTTGCAGCGCTGCCAGGGAGTCCACGGAACGCTATCGCCCGTTCGGCGCGACGCCTTGCCCGTTAGACAAGTCGATCTGCTACGTGCGGTGAAACGGACGCGCGGAGCGGCAAACCACGTAGAAGCGCTGCCAGGCGCCTTGCCGAAACGCGCGGGACTCAAGTAGCAGTCGTAGTTCGTCGGCACATTGTTCTCGACAAATCCGATGCCACCAACGCCAGCATAGCTTCCGCGCCGAACGAACGGGCAGCAAGCCGCAAGCTTCGTGGTGAACGCGCTTTGGATGTGCGCTGCGTTGTTCGCCGCTCACCGCGTGATTCCTGCGTGTCCGCACGGCCCCACTGCGCCCGAAAGAGACGAGCGGGAGGCGCTGATTTTGGCCTTCAAATGAGCCAGAGGTCAAACCTCTTACGGCGCGGTTCGGGTGTCCACCGATATATGCGAGACAGTTACTACGCCATTTCCTTTCCTCAAAACCGGTTCGGGTGTGCACCTATACAGTATTGTGCGTTTTTTTCGTGAAGACTTTCGAAAATTTCCCCGCCTCAACCGCTGGCTCGTTTGCGGTGAAACTGCACACAGAGTTTGCGTATTATGGTAACTTTTGTATCGTAGCAAGTTTGACAACAATACTTACTTAGTTGAGCCTTGCATGATGCGGAAACGTAATCGTCTACGTAGAGATCGGTGAACCAAAACCCGCAAATGTGTTTTTCGCTAAAGAGTGCAAGTGGCGCCATCTATTTTCGGCAGTGGAAAGCGTCACTACGAGGCCGCCGAGGCGAGCGTTGCAAGAAGTGCGGGCCCTTTGAACATGCAGTTCCGGCCGTTTCGTCTGCTTCAACTGAGGCGCTTTCAACATTTTCGGCTAATTGAGCGGAAAAAAATATGAGAACAACTGATTTAACCTTTCAAAGAATATTGCTTGCAACGCTCGCCTCGGCGGCCTTGTCGTGACGCTTTCGACTGCCGAAAACAGATGGCTTCGTTACCGGTCTTTAGCGAAAAAAACGTCGTCTGCGGGTTTTGGTTCGCCGATCTCTACGAGTAGATTACGTTTTCGCATCGTGCACGGCTCAGCTAAGTAAGTACCGTTGTCAAAGTTGATGCGATATGAAAGTTACCTTAATACGGAAGCTCTTTGTGCAGTTTCACAGCAAATGAGCCAGCGGTTGAGGCAGGGAAATTTTTGAGTCTTGACAATAAAAACGCACAATACTGTATATGTGCGACATTTACTGCCCCATTAATTTCCTTTCTTTCACTTTTTTTGGTGCAGTGGCGTGCACTGCGAGGAGAAGGGGAGGGATATTTCGCTCACGGCCGACGACACCGGTTGCGCCACGAGCTCCATAACGCTTTCGCTAAAACTGTGACTCCATCACTTCCTAATGAGAACAGACGAAGGAGCAAAAGAAACATTTGATTTCCAAAACAACATATTATGTCAACGCACCCAGCTGAAGCTTACCGCCTACGAGGCCGATGTAAGATTTTTCTTCAGCAGGGGTCATGGCGCTGAGCCCCCTAAGATGATCCAACTATTTCGGCTAAAGATTTCAAATTACCATCTAGATTTTTGTTTCTCAACCTTCCTCTCCAAGCGGTTAGCTATTTCTTGCCATCGCACATAATACTATTTTCCAAAAAAGGCAATCAATGCGGACAAGGCTGGATGGAGAACCGACTGAGCCGAAATCAGCAAGCTGCCAGCCTGTCAGTCATAGGAGAATTTCATAAATAACCTGGAGGCGAAACGCTAAGGCGCCCGTGTGCTGTGCGATGCCTAAAGATCCCCAGGTGGTCGAAATTATTCCAGAGCCCTCCACTACGGCACCTCTTTCTTCATTTCTTCTCTTAGTCACTCCTTTATCCCTTCCCTTTGGGCGCGGTTCAGGTGTCAGCCGATAGGTGAGACAGATACTGCGCCATTTCCTTTCCCCAAAAACCAATTTTCAATTTTAAACCGAAAGGCGAGGTTACCCTCTCTCATTCTCAAGCAAACTTATACTTAAGCGGGTGCTGCGAAGTCTGGCAACCAGCATGGTACGAGTAGTGCGAGCAGTACGAACGTAGCGCTGGGGCGTTGGCTGCGTTGGCCTGCGTATCATCGCTGCCTACCACGCTCAGATTGAGGACGCGGAGGGACGCAGTCGCAGCGGATGAGGTCACGGACGAAGAAGCGGCTTGAGTATTGACGGCAGCACGGAGCAATGCACGGAGCAATGCGCAGTGGACGTTGTGGGATTGTCGATTCACATCTCGAAAGTTCTGCAGCAAGCCGCAAGCTTCGTGGTGAACGCGCTTTGGATGTGCGCTGCGTTGTTCGCCGCTCACCGCGTGATTTCTGCGTTCCCGCACGGCCCCACCGCGCCCGAACGAGACGAGCGGGAGGCGCTGCCGTCGCGCGCTATCTGTTCGGGCAGTGGAAGAAGCAAAACTCTTCCTCCATGGTTGGGGCAGTGGCGTAAATTGCGAGGAGGAGGACGAGGAGGAGGAGAGATTCTTCGCTCACGGCCAACACTGCAGACGCCGCTGTCGGCGGTTCTGCGACACGGGGCCCTGAAAGCTCTCGCATTAGAAAATGGCTGGCGGTTTAGCATTGCCAAGAACAAAATATTATGCGAAGGCACGACGAGACACCCAAATTTCAGGGGCCACGCAATTTCTTTTTTTTTTGGGGGAGGGAGGCGGGGGG